>NW_027671365.1:0-41132 GCF_964165515.1 Mesoplodon bidens
GCATGAGCAGCTTGTAAATTTTGGAGATTAATCCTTGGTCAGTTGCTTCATTGGCAAATATTTTCTCCCATTCTGGGGGTTCTCTTTTCATCTTGTTTATGGTTTCCTTTGCTGTGCAAAAGCTTTGAAGTTTCACTAGGTCCTATTTGTCTATTGTTGTTTTTATTTCCATTTCTCTAGGAGGTGGGTCAAAAAGGATCTTGCTGTGATTTATGTCATAGAGGGTTCTGCCTATGTTTTCCTCTAAGAGTTTGATAGTTCCTGGCCTTACATTTAGGTCTTTAATCCATTTTGAGCTTATTTTTGTGTATGGTGTTAGGGAGTGATCTAATCTCATACGTTTACATGGACCTGTCCAGTTTTCCCAGCATCACTTATTGAAGAGGCTGTCCTTTCTCCACTGTACATTCCTGCCTCCTTTATCAAAGGTAAGGTGACCGTACGTGCGTGGCTTCATCTCTGGGCTTTCTATCCTGTTCCATTGATCAATGTTTCTGTTTTTGTGCCAGTACCATACTATATTGATTACTGTAGCTTTGTATTATACTCTGAAATCAGGGTGCCTGATTCCTCCAGCTCCGTTTTTCTTCCTCAAATTGCTTTGGCTATTCGGGCTCCTTTGTGTCTCCATACAAATTGTGACATTTTTTGTTCTAGTTCTGTGAAAAATGCCAGTGGTAGTTTGAGAGGGATTGCATTGAATCTGTAGATTGCTTTGCGTAGTAGAGTCATTTTCAAAATGTTGATTCTTCAAATCCAAGAACATGGTATATCTCTCCATCTATTTGTATCATCTTTCATTTCTTCCATAAGTGTCTTATAATTTTCTGCATACAGGTCTTCTGTCTCCTTAGGTAAGTTTATTCCTAGATATTTTATTCTTTTTGTTGCAGTGGTAAATGGGAGTGTTTTCTTGACTTCACTTTCAGATTTTTCATCATTAGTCTATAGGAATGCCAGAGATTTCTGTGCATTAATTTTGTATCCTGCTACTTTACCAAATTCATTGTTTAGCTCTACTGGTTTTCTGGTAACATCTTTAGGATTCTCTATGTATTGTATTATGTCATCTGCAAACCGTGACAGCTTTACTTCTTCTTTTCCGATTTGGATTCCTTTGACTTCCTTTTCTTCTGTGATTGCTGTGAGTAAAACTTCCAAAACTATGGTGAACAAGAGTGGTGAGAGTGGGCAACCTTGTCTTGTTCCTGATCTTAGTGGAAATGCTTTCAGGTTTTCACCATTGAGGACGTTGTTGGCTGTGGGTTTGTCATATATGGCCTTTATTATGTTGAGGAAAGTTCCCTCTATGCCTACTATCTGCAGGGTTTGTTTGTTTTTTTATCATAAATGGGTGTTGAATTTTGTCGAAAGCTGTCTCTGCATCTATTGAGAAGATCCTATGGTTTTTCTCCTTCAATTTGTTAATATGGTGTATCACGTTGATTGATTGCGTGTATTGAAGAATCCTTGTAGTCCTGGAATAAATCCCACTTGATCATGGCGTATGATCCTTTTAATGTGCTGTTGGATTCTCTTTCCTAGTAATTTGTTGAGGAGTTTTGTCTCTATGTTCATCAGTGATATTGGCCTGTAGTTTTCTTCCTTTGTGACATCCTTGTCTGGTTTTGGTATCGGGGTGATGGTGGCCTCGTAGAATGAGTTTGGGAGTGTTCCTCCCTCTGCTATATTTTGGGTGAGTTTGAGAAGGATAGGTATTAACTCTTCTCTAAATGTTTGAAAGAATTCGCCTGTGAAGCCATCTGGTCCTGGGCTTTTGTTTGTTGGAAGATTTTTCATCAGAGTTTCAATTTCAGTGCTTGTCACTGGTCTGTTCATATTTTCTATTTCTTCCTGGTTTACTCTCAGCAGGTTGTGCCTTTCTAAGAATTTGTCCATTTCTTCCAGGTTGTCCATTTTATTGGCATAGAATTGCTTGTTGTAATCTCTCATGATCTTTTGTATTTCTGCAGTGTCAGTTGTTACTTCTCCTTTTTCATTTCTAATTCTATTGATTTGAATCTTCTCCCTTTATTTCTTGATACGTCTGGCTAATAGTTGATCAATTTTGTTTATCTCCTCAAACAACCAGCTTTTAGGTTTATTGACCTCTGCTATCGTTTCAGTCATTTCTTTTTCATTTATTTCTGATCTGATCTTTATGATTTCTTTCCTTCTGCTAACTTTGGGGTTTTTTTCCTGTTCTTCTTTCTCTAATTGCTTTAGGTGCAAGGTTAGGTTATTTTCTCGAGGTGTTTCCCGTTTCTAAAGGTAGGATTGTAGTGCTATGAACTTCCTCCCTCTTAGAACTGCTTTTTCTGCATCCCATAGGTTTGGGGTCGTCGTGTCTCCACTGTCATTTGTTTCTAGGTAGATTTTGATTTCCACAGTGATCACTTAGTTATTAAGTAGTGTATTGTTTAGCCGCCATGTGTTTGTATTTTTTACAGATCTTTTCCTGTAATTGATATCTAGTCTCATAGCATTGTGGTTGGAAAAGATACTTGATACAATTTCTCTTGTCTTAAGTTTACCAAGGCTTCATTTGTGACTGAGGATATGATTCATCCTGGAGAACGTTCCATGAGCACTTGAGAAAAATGTGTATTCTGTGGTTTTTGGATGGAATGTCCTATAAATATCAATTAAGTCCATCTTGCTTAATGTATCTTTTAAAGCTTGTGTTTCCTTATTGATTTTCATTTTGGATGATCTGTCCATTGCTGAATGTGGGGTGTTAATGTCCCCTACTATGAATGTGTTACTATTTCCCCTTTTATGGCTGTTAGTATTTGCCTTACGTATTGAGGTGCTCCTCTGTTGGGTGCATAAATATTTACAGTTGTTATATCTTCTTCTTGGTTCAATCCCTTGATCATTATGTAGTTTCCTTCTTTGTCTCTTCTAATAGTCTTTATTTTAAAGTCTACTTTGTCTCATATGAGAATTGCTACTCCAGCTTTCTTTTGGTTTCCATTTGCATGGAATAATTTTTTTTCCGTCCCCTCACGTTCAGTCTGTATGTGCCTCTAGGTCTGAAGAGGGTCTCTTTTTTTGTTGTTGTTTGTTTTTTACATGTTTACTGGAGTAGAGTTGCTTTACAATGGTGTGTTACTTTCTGCTTTAAAACAAAGTTAATCAGTTATACACATACATGTGTGCCCATATCTCTTCCCTCTCTCATCTCCCTCCCTCACACCCTCCCTCTCCTACCCCTCCAGGCAGTCACAAAGCACCGAGCTGATCTCCCTGTGCTATGCGGCTGCTTCCCACTAGCTATCTACCTTACGTTTGGTAGTGTATATATGTCCATGCCTCTCTCTCGCTTTGTCACAGCTTCCCCTTCCCCTTCCCGCTCCCCATAGCCTCAAGTCCGTTCTCTAGTAGGTCTGTGTCTTTATTCCTGTCTTACCCCTAGGTTCTTCATGACATTTTCCCCTTAAATTCCATATATATATGTGTTAGCATTCACTATTTGTCTTTCTCTTTCTGACTTACTTCACTCCGTATGACAGACTCTAGGTCCATCCACGTCATTACAAATAGCTCCATTTCGTTTCTTTTTCTGGCTGAGTAACATTCCATTGAATATATGTGCCACATCTTCTTTATCCATTTATCCGATGCAGGACACTCAGTTTGTTTCCATCTCCGGGCTACTGTAAATAGAGCTGCAATGAACATCGTGGTACGTGACTCTTTTGGAATTATGGTCTTCTCAGGGTATATGCCCAGTAGTGGGATTGCTGGGTCCTCTGGTAGTTCTATTTGTAGTTTTGTAAGGAACCTCCAGGCTGTTCTCCACAGTGGCTGTACCAATTCACATTCCCACCATCAGTGCAAGAGGGTTCCCTTTTCTCCCCACCCTCTCCAGCATTTATTGTTTCTAGATTTTTTGAGGATGGCCATTCTGACTGGTGTGAGATGACATCTCATTGTAGTTTTGATTTGCATTTCTCTAATGATTAATGACGTTGAGCATTCTTTCGTGTGTTTGTTGGCAGTCTGTATATCTTCTTTGGAGAAATGTCTATTTAGGTCTTCTGCCCATTTATGGATTGGGTTGTTTGGGTTTTTTTGTTATTGAGCTGCATGAGCAGCTTGTAAATTTTGGAGATTAATCCTTGGTCAGTTGCTTCATTGGCAAATATTTTCTCCCATTCTGGGGGTTCTCTTTTCATCTTGTTTATGGTTTCCTTTGCTGTGCAAAAGCTTTGAAGTTTCACTAGGTCCTATTTGTCTATTGTTGTTTTTATTTCCATTTCTCTAGGAGGTGGGTCAAAAAGGATCTTGCTGTGATTTATGTCATAGAGGGTTCTGCCTATGTTTTCCTCTAAGAGTTTGATAGTTCCTGGCCTTACATTTAGGTCTTTAATCCATTTTGAGCTTATTTTTGTGTATGGTGTTAGGGAGTGATCTAATCTCATACGTTTACATGGACCTGTCCAGTTTTCCCAGCATCACTTATTGAAGAGGCTGTCCTTTCTCCACTGTACATTCCTGCCTCCTTTATCAAAGGTAAGGTGACCGTACGTGCGTGGCTTCATCTCTGGGCTTTCTATCCTGTTCCATTGATCAATGTTTCTGTTTTTGTGCCAGTACCATACTATATTGATTACTGTAGCTTTGTATTATACTCTGAAATCAGGGTGCCTGATTCCTCCAGCTCCGTTTTTCTTCCTCAAATTGCTTTGGCTATTCGGGCTCCTTTGTGTCTCCATACAAATTGTGACATTTTTTGTTCTAGTTCTGTGAAAAATGCCAGTGGTAGTTTGAGAGGGATTGCATTGAATCTGTAGATTGCTTTGCGTAGTAGAGTCATTTTCAAAATGTTGATTCTTCAAATCCAAGAACATGGTATATCTCTCCATCTATTTGTATCATCTTTCATTTCTTCCATAAGTGTCTTATAATTTTCTGCATACAGGTCTTCTGTCTCCTTAGGTAAGTTTATTCCTAGATATTTTATTCTTTTTGTTGCAGTGGTAAATGGGAGTGTTTTCTTGACTTCACTTTCAGATTTTTCATCATTAGTCTATAGGAATGCCAGAGATTTCTGTGCATTAATTTTGTATCCTGCTACTTTACCAAATTCATTGTTTAGCTCTACTGGTTTTCTGGTAACATCTTTAGGATTCTCTATGTATTGTATTATGTCATCTGCAAACCGTGACAGCTTTACTTCTTCTTTTCCGATTTGGATTCCTTTGACTTCCTTTTCTTCTGTGATTGCTGTGAGTAAAACTTCCAAAACTATGGTGAACAAGAGTGGTGAGAGTGGGCAACCTTGTCTTGTTCCTGATCTTAGTGGAAATGCTTTCAGGTTTTCACCATTGAGGACGTTGTTGGCTGTGGGTTTGTCATATATGGCCTTTATTATGTTGAGGAAAGTTCCCTCTATGCCTACTATCTGCAGGGTTTGTTTGTTTTTTTATCATAAATGGGTGTTGAATTTTGTCGAAAGCTGTCTCTGCATCTATTGAGAAGATCCTATGGTTTTTCTCCTTCAATTTGTTAATATGGTGTATCACGTTGATTGATTGCGTGTATTGAAGAATCCTTGTAGTCCTGGAATAAATCCCACTTGATCATGGCGTATGATCCTTTTAATGTGCTGTTGGATTCTCTTTCCTAGTAATTTGTTGAGGAGTTTTGTCTCTATGTTCATCAGTGATATTGGCCTGTAGTTTTCTTCCTTTGTGACATCCTT
Organism: Mesoplodon bidens; assembly: GCF_964165515.1. NCBI lineage: Eukaryota > Metazoa > Chordata > Mammalia > Artiodactyla > Ziphiidae > Mesoplodon > Mesoplodon bidens. Next base: position 5,711 of record NW_027671365.1, read on the forward strand.
GTCTGGTTTTGGTATCGGGGTGATGGTGGCCTCGTAGAATGAGTTTGGGAGTGTTCCTCCCTCTGCTATATTTTGGGTGAGTTTGAGAAGGATAGGTATTAACTCTTCTCTAAATGTTTGAAAGAATTCGCCTGTGAAGCCATCTGGTCCTGGGCTTTTGTTTGTTGGAAGATTTTTCATCAGAGTTTCAATTTCAGTGCTTGTCACTGGTCTGTTCATATTTTCTATTTCTTCCTGGTTTACTCTCAGCAGGTTGTGCCTTTCTAAGAATTTGTCCATTTCTTCCAGGTTGTCCATTTTATTGGCATAGAATTGCTTGTTGTAATCTCTCATGATCTTTTGTATTTCTGCAGTGTCAGTTGTTACTTCTCCTTTTTCATTTCTAATTCTATTGATTTGAATCTTCTCCCTTTATTTCTTGATACGTCTGGCTAATAGTTGATCAATTTTGTTTATCTCCTCAAACAACCAGCTTTTAGGTTTATTGACCTCTGCTATCGTTTCAGTCATTTCTTTTTCATTTATTTCTGATCTGATCTTTATGATTTCTTTCCTTCTGCTAACTTTGGGGTTTTTTTCCTGTTCTTCTTTCTCTAATTGCTTTAGGTGCAAGGTTAGGTTATTTTCTCGAGGTGTTTCCCGTTTCTAAAGGTAGGATTGTAGTGCTATGAACTTCCTCCCTCTTAGAACTGCTTTTTCTGCATCCCATAGGTTTGGGGTCGTCGTGTCTCCACTGTCATTTGTTTCTAGGTAGATTTTGATTTCCACAGTGATCACTTAGTTATTAAGTAGTGTATTGTTTAGCCGCCATGTGTTTGTATTTTTTACAGATCTTTTCCTGTAATTGATATCTAGTCTCATAGCATTGTGGTTGGAAAAGATACTTGATACAATTTCTCTTGTCTTAAGTTTACCAAGGCTTCATTTGTGACTGAGGATATGATCCATCCTGGAGAACGTTCCATGAGCACTTGAGAAAAATGTGTATTCTGTGGTTTTTGGATGGAATGTCCTATAAATATCAATTAAGTCCATCTTGCTTAATGTATCTTTTAAAGCTTGTGTTTCCTTATTGATTTTCATTTTGGATGATCTGTCCATTGCTGAATGTGGGGTGTTAATGTCCCCTACTATGAATGTGTTACTATTTCCCCTTTTATGGCTGTTAGTATTTGCCTTACGTATTGAGGTGCTCCTCTGTTGGGTGCATAAATATTTACAGTTGTTATATCTTCTTCTTGGTTCAATCCCTTGATCATTATGTAGTTTCCTTCTTTGTCTCTTCTAATAGTCTTTATTTTAAAGTCTACTTTGTCTCATATGAGAATTGCTACTCCAGCTTTCTTTTGGTTTCCATTTGCATGGAATAATTTTTTTTCCGTCCCCTCACGTTCAGTCTGTATGTGCCTCTAGGTCTGAAGAGGGTCTCTTTTTTTGTTGTTGTTTGTTTTTTACATGTTTACTGGAGTAGAGTTGCTTTACAATGGTGTGTTACTTTCTGCTTTAAAACAAAGTTAATCAGTTATACACATACATATGTGCCCATATCTCTTCCCTCTCTCATCTCCCTCCCTCACACCCTCCCTCTCCTACCCCTCCAGGCAGTCACAAAGCACCGAGCTGATCTCCCTGTGCTATGCGGCTGCTTCCCACTAGCTATCTACCTTACGTTTGGTAGTGTATATATGTCCATGCCTCTCTCTCGCTTTGTCACAGCTTCCCCTTCCCCTTCCCGCTCCCCATAGCCTCAAGTCCGTTCTCTAGTAGGTCTGTGTCTTTATTCCTGTCTTACCCCTAGGTTCTTCATGACATTTTCCCCTTAAATTCCATATATATATGTGTTAGCATTCACTATTTGTCTTTCTCTTTCTGACTTACTTCACTCCGTATGACAGACTCTAGGTCCATCCACGTCATTACAAATAGCTCCATTTCGTTTCTTTTTCTGGCTGAGTAACATTCCATTGAATATATGTGCCACATCTTCTTTATCCATTTATCCGATGCAGGACACTCAGTTTGTTTCCATCTCCGGGCTACTGTAAATAGAGCTGCAATGAACATCGTGGTACGTGACTCTTTTGGAATTATGGTCTTCTCAGGGTATATGCCCAGTAGTGGGATTGCTGGGTCCTCTGGTAGTTCTATTTGTAGTTTTGTAAGGAACCTCCAGGCTGTTCTCCACAGTGGCTGTACCAATTCACATTCCCACCATCAGTGCAAGAGGGTTCCCTTTTCTCCCCACCCTCTCCAGCATTTATTGTTTCTAGATTTTTTGAGGATGGCCATTCTGACTGGTGTGAGATGACATCTCATTGTAGTTTTGATTTGCATTTCTCTAATGATTAATGACGTTGAGCATTCTTTCGTGTGTTTGTTGGCAGTCTGTATATCTTCTTTGGAGAAATGTCTATTTAGGTCTTCTGCCCATTTATGGATTGGGTTGTTTGGGTTTTTTTGTTATTGAGCTGCATGAGCAGCTTGTAAATTTTGGAGATTAATCCTTGGTCAGTTGCTTCATTGGCAAATATTTTCTCCCATTCTGGGGGTTCTCTTTTCATCTTGTTTATGGTTTCCTTTGCTGTGCAAAAGCTTTGAAGTTTCACTAGGTCCTATTTGTCTATTGTTGTTTTTATTTCCATTTCTCTAGGAGGTGGGTCAAAAAGGATCTTGCTGTGATTTATGTCATAGAGGGTTCTGCCTATGTTTTCCTCTAAGAGTTTGATAGTTCCTGGCCTTACATTTAGGTCTTTAATCCATTTTGAGCTTATTTTTGTGTATGGTGTTAGGGAGTGATCTAATCTCATACGTTTACATGGACCTGTCCAGTTTTCCCAGCATCACTTATTGAAGAGGCTGTCCTTTCTCCACTGTACATTCCTGCCTCCTTTATCAAAGGTAAGGTGACCGTACGTGCGTGGCTTCATCTCTGGGCTTTCTATCCTGTTCCATTGATCAATGTTTCTGTTTTTGTGCCAGTACCATACTATATTGATTACTGTAGCTTTGTATTATACTCTGAAATCAGGGTGCCTGATTCCTCCAGCTCCGTTTTTCTTCCTCAAATTGCTTTGGCTATTCGGGCTCCTTTGTGTCTCCATACAAATTGTGACATTTTTTGTTCTAGTTCTGTGAAAAATGCCAGTGGTAGTTTGAGAGGGATTGCATTGAATCTGTAGATTGCTTTGCGTAGTAGAGTCATTTTCAAAATGTTGATTCTTCAAATCCAAGAACATGGTATATCTCTCCATCTATTTGTATCATCTTTCATTTCTTCCATAAGTGTCTTATAATTTTCTGCATACAGGTCTTCTGTCTCCTTAGGTAAGTTTATTCCTAGATATTTTATTCTTTTTGTTGCAGTGGTAAATGGGAGTGTTTTCTTGACTTCACTTTCAGATTTTTCATCATTAGTCTATAGGAATGCCAGAGATTTCTGTGCATTAATTTTGTATCCTGCTACTTTACCAAATTCATTGTTTAGCTCTACTGGTTTTCTGGTAACATCTTTAGGATTCTCTATGTATTGTATTATGTCATCTGCAAACCGTGACAGCTTTACTTCTTCTTTTCCGATTTGGATTCCTTTGACTTCCTTTTCTTCTGTGATTGCTGTGAGTAAAACTTCCAAAACTATGGTGAACAAGAGTGGTGAGAGTGGGCAACCTTGTCTTGTTCCTGATCTTAGTGGAAATGCTTTCAGGTTTTCACCATTGAGGACGTTGTTGGCTGTGGGTTTGTCATATATGGCCTTTATTATGTTGAGGAAAGTTCCCTCTATGCCTACTATCTGCAGGGTTTGTTTGTTTTTTTATCATAAATGGGTGTTGAATTTTGTCGAAAGCTGTCTCTGCATCTATTGAGAAGATCCTATGGTTTTTCTCCTTCAATTTGTTAATATGGTGTATCACGTTGATTGATTGCGTGTATTGAAGAATCCTTGTAGTCCTGGAATAAATCCCACTTGATCATGGCGTATGATCCTTTTAATGTGCTGTTGGATTCTCTTTCCTAGTAATTTGTTGAGGAGTTTTGTCTCTATGTTCATCAGTGATATTGGCCTGTAGTTTTCTTCCTTTGTGACATCCTTGTCTGGTTTTGGTATCGGGGTGATGGTGGCCTCGTAGAATGAGTTTGGGAGTGTTCCTCCCTCTGCTATATTTTGGGTGAGTTTGAGAAGGATAGGTATTAACTCTTCTCTAAATGTTTGAAAGAATTCGCCTGTGAAGCCATCTGGTCCTGGGCTTTTGTTTGTTGGAAGATTTTTCATCAGAGTTTCAATTTCAGTGCTTGTCACTGGTCTGTTCATATTTTCTATTTCTTCCTGGTTTACTCTCAGCAGGTTGTGCCTTTCTAAGAATTTGTCCATTTCTTCCAGGTTGTCCATTTTATTGGCATAGAATTGCTTGTTGTAATCTCTCATGATCTTTTGTATTTCTGCAGTGTCAGTTGTTACTTCTCCTTTTTCATTTCTAATTCTATTGATTTGAATCTTCTCCCTTTATTTCTTGATACGTCTGGCTAATAGTTGATCAATTTTGTTTATCTCCTCAAACAACCAGCTTTTAGGTTTATTGACCTCTGCTATCGTTTCAGTCATTTCTTTTTCATTTATTTCTGATCTGATCTTTATGATTTCTTTCCTTCTGCTAACTTTGGGGTTTTTTTCCTGTTCTTCTTTCTCTAATTGCTTTAGGTGCAAGGTTAGGTTATTTTCTCGAGGTGTTTCCCGTTTCTAAAGGTAGGATTGTAGTGCTATGAACTTCCTCCCTCTTAGAACTGCTTTTTCTGCATCCCATAGGTTTGGGGTCGTCGTGTCTCCACTGTCATTTGTTTCTAGGTAGATTTTGATTTCCACAGTGATCACTTAGTTATTAAGTAGTGTATTGTTTAGCCGCCATGTGTTTGTATTTTTTACAGATCTTTTCCTGTAATTGATATCTAGTCTCATAGCATTGTGGTTGGAAAAGATACTTGATACAATTTCTCTTGTCTTAAGTTTACCAAGGCTTCATTTGTGACTGAGGATATGATCCATCCTGGAGAACGTTCCATGAGCACTTGAGAAAAATGTGTATTCTGTGGTTTTTGGATGGAATGTCCTATAAATATCAATTAAGTCCATCTTGCTTAATGTATCTTTTAAAGCTTGTGTTTCCTTATTGATTTTCATTTTGGATGATCTGTCCATTGCTGAATGTGGGGTGTTAATGTCCCCTACTATGAATGTGTTACTATTTCCCCTTTTATGGCTGTTAGTATTTGCCTTACGTATTGAGGTGCTCCTCTGTTGGGTGCATAAATATTTACAGTTGTTATATCTTCTTCTTGGTTCAATCCCTTGATCATTATGTAGTTTCCTTCTTTGTCTCTTCTAATAGTCTTTATTTTAAAGTCTACTTTGTCTCATATGAGAATTGCTACTCCAGCTTTCTTTTGGTTTCCATTTGCATGGAATAATTTTTTTTCCGTCCCCTCACGTTCAGTCTGTATGTGCCTCTAGGTCTGAAGAGGGTCTCTTTTTTTGTTGTTGTTTGTTTTTTACATGTTTACTGGAGTAGAGTTGCTTTACAATGGTGTGTTACTTTCTGCTTTAAAACAAAGTTAATCAGTTATACACATACATATGTGCCCATATCTCTTCCCTCTCTCATCTCCCTCCCTCACACCCTCCCTCTCCTACCCCTCCAGGCAGTCACAAAGCACCGAGCTGATCTCCCTGTGCTATGCGGCTGCTTCCCACTAGCTATCTACCTTACGTTTGGTAGTGTATATATGTCCATGCCTCTCTCTCGCTTTGTCACAGCTTCCCCTTCCCCTTCCCGCTCCCCATAGCCTCAAGTCCGTTCTCTAGTAGGTCTGTGTCTTTATTCCTGTCTTACCCCTAGGTTCTTCATGACATTTTCCCCTTAAATTCCATATATATATGTGTTAGCATTCACTATTTGTCTTTCTCTTTCTGACTTACTTCACTCCGTATGACAGACTCTAGGTCCATCCACGTCATTACAAATAGCTCCATTTCGTTTCTTTTTCTGGCTGAGTAACATTCCATTGAATATATGTGCCACATCTTCTTTATCCATTTATCCGATGCAGGACACTCAGTTTGTTTCCATCTCCGGGCTACTGTAAATAGAGCTGCAATGAACATCGTGGTACGTGACTCTTTTGGAATTATGGTCTTCTCAGGGTATATGCCCAGTAGTGGGATTGCTGGGTCCTCTGGTAGTTCTATTTGTAGTTTTGTAAGGAACCTCCAGGCTGTTCTCCACAGTGGCTGTACCAATTCACATTCCCACCATCAGTGCAAGAGGGTTCCCTTTTCTCCCCACCCTCTCCAGCATTTATTGTTTCTAGATTTTTTGAGGATGGCCATTCTGACTGGTGTGAGATGACATCTCATTGTAGTTTTGATTTGCATTTCTCTAATGATTAATGACGTTGAGCATTCTTTCGTGTGTTTGTTGGCAGTCTGTATATCTTCTTTGGAGAAATGTCTATTTAGGTCTTCTGCCCATTTATGGATTGGGTTGTTTGGGTTTTTTTGTTATTGAGCTGCATGAGCAGCTTGTAAATTTTGGAGATTAATCCTTGGTCAGTTGCTTCATTGGCAAATATTTTCTCCCATTCTGGGGGTTCTCTTTTCATCTTGTTTATGGTTTCCTTTGCTGTGCAAAAGCTTTGAAGTTTCACTAGGTCCTATTTGTCTATTGTTGTTTTTATTTCCATTTCTCTAGGAGGTGGGTCAAAAAGGATCTTGCTGTGATTTATGTCATAGAGGGTTCTGCCTATGTTTTCCTCTAAGAGTTTGATAGTTCCTGGCCTTACATTTAGGTCTTTAATCCATTTTGAGCTTATTTTTGTGTATGGTGTTAGGGAGTGATCTAATCTCATACGTTTACATGGACCTGTCCAGTTTTCCCAGCATCACTTATTGAAGAGGCTGTCCTTTCTCCACTGTACATTCCTGCCTCCTTTATCAAAGGTAAGGTGACCGTACGTGCGTGGCTTCATCTCTGGGCTTTCTATCCTGTTCCATTGATCAATGTTTCTGTTTTTGTGCCAGTACCATACTATATTGATTACTGTAGCTTTGTATTATACTCTGAAATCAGGGTGCCTGATTCCTCCAGCTCCGTTTTTCTTCCTCAAATTGCTTTGGCTATTCGGGCTCCTTTGTGTCTCCATACAAATTGTGACATTTTTTGTTCTAGTTCTGTGAAAAATGCCAGTGGTAGTTTGAGAGGGATTGCATTGAATCTGTAGATTGCTTTGCGTAGTAGAGTCATTTTCAAAATGTTGATTCTTCAAATCCAAGAACATGGTATATCTCTCCATCTATTTGTATCATCTTTCATTTCTTCCATAAGTGTCTTATAATTTTCTGCATACAGGTCTTCTGTCTCCTTAGGTAAGTTTATTCCTAGATATTTTATTCTTTTTGTTGCAGTGGTAAATGGGAGTGTTTTCTTGACTTCACTTTCAGATTTTTCATCATTAGTCTATAGGAATGCCAGAGATTTCTGTGCATTAATTTTGTATCCTGCTACTTTACCAAATTCATTGTTTAGCTCTACTGGTTTTCTGGTAACATCTTTAGGATTCTCTATGTATTGTATTATGTCATCTGCAAACCGTGACAGCTTTACTTCTTCTTTTCCGATTTGGATTCCTTTGACTTCCTTTTCTTCTGTGATTGCTGTGAGTAAAACTTCCAAAACTATGGTGAACAAGAGTGGTGAGAGTGGGCAACCTTGTCTTGTTCCTGATCTTAGTGGAAATGCTTTCAGGTTTTCACCATTGAGGACGTTGTTGGCTGTGGGTTTGTCATATATGGCCTTTATTATGTTGAGGAAAGTTCCCTCTATGCCTACTATCTGCAGGGTTTGTTTGTTTTTTTATCATAAATGGGTGTTGAATTTTGTCGAAAGCTGTCTCTGCATCTATTGAGAAGATCCTATGGTTTTTCTCCTTCAATTTGTTAATATGGTGTATCACGTTGATTGATTGCGTGTATTGAAGAATCCTTGTAGTCCTGGAATAAATCCCACTTGATCATGGCGTATGATCCTTTTAATGTGCTGTTGGATTCTCTTTCCTAGTAATTTGTTGAGGAGTTTTGTCTCTATGTTCATCAGTGATATTGGCCTGTAGTTTTCTTCCTTTGTGACATCCTTGTCTGGTTTTGGTATCGGGGTGATGGTGGCCTCGTAGAATGAGTTTGGGAGTGTTCCTCCCTCTGCTATATTTTGGGTGAGTTTGAGAAGGATAGGTATTAACTCTTCTCTAAATGTTTGAAAGAATTCGCCTGTGAAGCCATCTGGTCCTGGGCTTTTGTTTGTTGGAAGATTTTTCATCAGAGTTTCAATTTCAGTGCTTGTCACTGGTCTGTTCATATTTTCTATTTCTTCCTGGTTTACTCTCAGCAGGTTGTGCCTTTCTAAGAATTTGTCCATTTCTTCCAGGTTGTCCATTTTATTGGCATAGAATTGCTTGTTGTAATCTCTCATGATCTTTTGTATTTCTGCAGTGTCAGTTGTTACTTCTCCTTTTTCATTTCTAATTCTATTGATTTGAATCTTCTCCCTTTATTTCTTGATACGTCTGGCTAATAGTTGATCAATTTTGTTTATCTCCTCAAACAACCAGCTTTTAGGTTTATTGACCTCTGCTATCGTTTCAGTCATTTCTTTTTCATTTATTTCTGATCTGATCTTTATGATTTCTTTCCTTCTGCTAACTTTGGGGTTTTTTTCCTGTTCTTCTTTCTCTAATTGCTTTAGGTGCAAGGTTAGGTTATTTTCTCGAGGTGTTTCCCGTTTCTAAAGGTAGGATTGTAGTGCTATGAACTTCCTCCCTCTTAGAACTGCTTTTTCTGCATCCCATAGGTTTGGGGTCGTCGTGTCTCCACTGTCATTTGTTTCTAGGTAGATTTTGATTTCCACAGTGATCACTTAGTTATTAAGTAGTGTATTGTTTAGCCGCCATGTGTTTGTATTTTTTACAGATCTTTTCCTGTAATTGATATCTAGTCTCATAGCATTGTGGTTGGAAAAGATACTTGATACAATTTCTCTTGTCTTAAGTTTACCAAGGCTTCATTTGTGACTGAGGATATGATCCATCCTGGAGAACGTTCCATGAGCACTTGAGAAAAATGTGTATTCTGTGGTTTTTGGATGGAATGTCCTATAAATATCAATTAAGTCCATCTTGCTTAATGTATCTTTTAAAGCTTGTGTTTCCTTATTGATTTTCATTTTGGATGATCTGTCCATTGCTGAATGTGGGGTGTTAATGTCCCCTACTATGAATGTGTTACTATTTCCCCTTTTATGGCTGTTAGTATTTGCCTTACGTATTGAGGTGCTCCTCTGTTGGGTGCATAAATATTTACAGTTGTTATATCTTCTTCTTGGTTCAATCCCTTGATCATTATGTAGTTTCCTTCTTTGTCTCTTCTAATAGTCTTTATTTTAAAGTCTACTTTGTCTCATATGAGAATTGCTACTCCAGCTTTCTTTTGGTTTCCATTTGCATGGAATAATTTTTTTTCCGTCCCCTCACGTTCAGTCTGTATGTGCCTCTAGGTCTGAAGAGGGTCTCTTTTTTTGTTGTTGTTTGTTTTTTACATGTTTACTGGAGTAGAGTTGCTTTACAATGGTGTGTTACTTTCTGCTTTAAAACAAAGTTAATCAGTTATACACATACATATGTGCCCATATCTCTTCCCTCTCTCATCTCCCTCCCTCACACCCTCCCTCTCCTACCCCTCCAGGCAGTCACAAAGCACCGAGCTGATCTCCCTGTGCTATGCGGCTGCTTCCCACTAGCTATCTACCTTACGTTTGGTAGTGTATATATGTCCATGCCTCTCTCTCGCTTTGTCACAGCTTCCCCTTCCCCTTCCCGCTCCCCATAGCCTCAAGTCCGTTCTCTAGTAGGTCTGTGTCTTTATTCCTGTCTTACCCCTAGGTTCTTCATGACATTTTCCCCTTAAATTCCATATATATATGTGTTAGCATTCACTATTTGTCTTTCTCTTTCTGACTTACTTCACTCCGTATGACAGACTCTAGGTCCATCCACGTCATTACAAATAGCTCCATTTCGTTTCTTTTTCTGGCTGAGTAACATTCCATTGAATATATGTGCCACATCTTCTTTATCCATTTATCCGATGCAGGACACTCAGTTTGTTTCCATCTCCGGGCTACTGTAAATAGAGCTGCAATGAACATCGTGGTACGTGACTCTTTTGGAATTATGGTCTTCTCAGGGTATATGCCCAGTAGTGGGATTGCTGGGTCCTCTGGTAGTTCTATTTGTAGTTTTGTAAGGAACCTCCAGGCTGTTCTCCACAGTGGCTGTACCAATTCACATTCCCACCATCAGTGCAAGAGGGTTCCCTTTTCTCCCCACCCTCTCCAGCATTTATTGTTTCTAGATTTTTTGAGGATGGCCATTCTGACTGGTGTGAGATGACATCTCATTGTAGTTTTGATTTGCATTTCTCTAATGATTAATGACGTTGAGCATTCTTTCGTGTGTTTGTTGGCAGTCTGTATATCTTCTTTGGAGAAATGTCTATTTAGGTCTTCTGCCCATTTATGGATTGGGTTGTTTGGGTTTTTTTGTTATTGAGCTGCATGAGCAGCTTGTAAATTTTGGAGATTAATCCTTGGTCAGTTGCTTCATTGGCAAATATTTTCTCCCATTCTGGGGGTTCTCTTTTCATCTTGTTTATGGTTTCCTTTGCTGTGCAAAAGCTTTGAAGTTTCACTAGGTCCTATTTGTCTATTGTTGTTTTTATTTCCATTTCTCTAGGAGGTGGGTCAAAAAGGATCTTGCTGTGATTTATGTCATAGAGGGTTCTGCCTATGTTTTCCTCTAAGAGTTTGATAGTTCCTGGCCTTACATTTAGGTCTTTAATCCATTTTGAGCTTATTTTTGTGTATGGTGTTAGGGAGTGATCTAATCTCATACGTTTACATGGACCTGTCCAGTTTTCCCAGCATCACTTATTGAAGAGGCTGTCCTTTCTCCACTGTACATTCCTGCCTCCTTTATCAAAGGTAAGGTGACCGTACGTGCGTGGCTTCATCTCTGGGCTTTCTATCCTGTTCCATTGATCAATGTTTCTGTTTTTGTGCCAGTACCATACTATATTGATTACTGTAGCTTTGTATTATACTCTGAAATCAGGGTGCCTGATTCCTCCAGCTCCGTTTTTCTTCCTCAAATTGCTTTGGCTATTCGGGCTCCTTTGTGTCTCCATACAAATTGTGACATTTTTTGTTCTAGTTCTGTGAAAAATGCCAGTGGTAGTTTGAGAGGGATTGCATTGAATCTGTAGATTGCTTTGCGTAGTAGAGTCATTTTCAAAATGTTGATTCTTCAAATCCAAGAACATGGTATATCTCTCCATCTATTTGTATCATCTTTCATTTCTTCCATAAGTGTCTTATAATTTTCTGCATACAGGTCTTCTGTCTCCTTAGGTAAGTTTATTCCTAGATATTTTATTCTTTTTGTTGCAGTGGTAAATGGGAGTGTTTTCTTGACTTCACTTTCAGATTTTTCATCATTAGTCTATAGGAATGCCAGAGATTTCTGTGCATTAATTTTGTATCCTGCTACTTTACCAAATTCATTGTTTAGCTCTACTGGTTTTCTGGTAACATCTTTAGGATTCTCTATGTATTGTATTATGTCATCTGCAAACCGTGACAGCTTTACTTCTTCTTTTCCGATTTGGATTCCTTTGACTTCCTTTTCTTCTGTGATTGCTGTGAGTAAAACTTCCAAAACTATGGTGAACAAGAGTGGTGAGAGTGGGCAACCTTGTCTTGTTCCTGATCTTAGTGGAAATGCTTTCAGGTTTTCACCATTGAGGACGTTGTTGGCTGTGGGTTTGTCATATATGGCCTTTATTATGTTGAGGAAAGTTCCCTCTATGCCTACTATCTGCAGGGTTTGTTTGTTTTTTTATCATAAATGGGTGTTGAATTTTGTCGAAAGCTGTCTCTGCATCTATTGAGAAGATCCTATGGTTTTTCTCCTTCAATTTGTTAATATGGTGTATCACGTTGATTGATTGCGTGTATTGAAGAATCCTTGTAGTCCTGGAATAAATCCCACTTGATCATGGCGTATGATCCTTTTAATGTGCTGTTGGATTCTCTTTCCTAGTAATTTGTTGAGGAGTTTTGTCTCTATGTTCATCAGTGATATTGGCCTGTAGTTTTCTTCCTTTGTGACATCCTTGTCTGGTTTTGGTATCGGGGTGATGGTGGCCTCGTAGAATGAGTTTGGGAGTGTTCCTCCCTCTGCTATATTTTGGGTGAGTTTGAGAAGGATAGGTATTAACTCTTCTCTAAATGTTTGAAAGAATTCGCCTGTGAAGCCATCTGGTCCTGGGCTTTTGTTTGTTGGAAGATTTTTCATCAGAGTTTCAATTTCAGTGCTTGTCACTGGTCTGTTCATATTTTCTATTTCTTCCTGGTTTACTCTCAGCAGGTTGTGCCTTTCTAAGAATTTGTCCATTTCTTCCAGGTTGTCCATTTTATTGGCATAGAATTGCTTGTTGTAATCTCTCATGATCTTTTGTATTTCTGCAGTGTCAGTTGTTACTTCTCCTTTTTCATTTCTAATTCTATTGATTTGAATCTTCTCCCTTTATTTCTTGATACGTCTGGCTAATAGTTGATCAATTTTGTTTATCTCCTCAAACAACCAGCTTTTAGGTTTATTGACCTCTGCTATCGTTTCAGTCATTTCTTTTTCATTTATTTCTGATCTGATCTTTATGATTTCTTTCCTTCTGCTAACTTTGGGGTTTTTTTCCTGTTCTTCTTTCTCTAATTGCTTTAGGTGCAAGGTTAGGTTATTTTCTCGAGGTGTTTCCCGTTTCTAAAGGTAGGATTGTAGTGCTATGAACTTCTTCCCTCTTAGAACTGCTTTTTCTGCATCCCATAGGTTTGGGGTCGTCGTGTCTCCACTGTCATTTGTTTCTAGGTAGATTTTGATTTCCACAGTGATCACTTAGTTATTAAGTAGTGTATTGTTTAGCCGCCATGTGTTTGTATTTTTTACAGATCTTTTCCTGTAATTGATATCTAGTCTCATAGCATTGTGGTTGGAAAAGATACTTGATACAATTTCTCTTGTCTTAAGTTTACCAAGGCTTCATTTGTGACTGAGGATATGATCCATCCTGGAGAACGTTCCATGAGCACTTGAGAAAAATGTGTATTCTGTGGTTTTTGGATGGAATGTCCTATAAATATCAATTAAGTCCATCTTGCTTAATGTATCTTTTAAAGCTTGTGTTTCCTTATTGATTTTCATTTTGGATGATCTGTCCATTGCTGAATGTGGGGTGTTAATGTCCCCTACTATGAATGTGTTACTATTTCCCCTTTTATGGCTGTTAGTATTTGCCTTACGTATTGAGGTGCTCCTCTGTTGGGTGCATAAATATTTACAGTTGTTATATCTTCTTCTTGGTTCAATCCCTTGATCATTATGTAGTTTCCTTCTTTGTCTCTTCTAATAGTCTTTATTTTAAAGTCTACTTTGTCTCATATGAGAATTGCTACTCCAGCTTTCTTTTGGTTTCCATTTGCATGGAATAATTTTTTTTCCGTCCCCTCACGTTCAGTCTGTATGTGCCTCTAGGTCTGAAGAGGGTCTCTTTTTTTGTTGTTGTTTGTTTTTTACATGTTTACTGGAGTAGAGTTGCTTTACAATGGTGTGTTACTTTCTGCTTTAAAACAAAGTTAATCAGTTATACACATACATATGTGCCCATATCTCTTCCCTCTCTCATCTCCCTCCCTCACACCCTCCCTCTCCTACCCCTCCAGGCAGTCACAAAGCACCGAGCTGATCTCCCTGTGCTATGCGGCTGCTTCCCACTAGCTATCTACCTTACGTTTGGTAGTGTATATATGTCCATGCCTCTCTCTCGCTTTGTCACAGCTTCCCCTTCCCCTTCCCGCTCCCCATAGCCTCAAGTCCGTTCTCTAGTAGGTCTGTGTCTTTATTCCTGTCTTACCCCTAGGTTCTTCATGACATTTTCCCCTTAAATTCCATATATATATGTGTTAGCATTCACTATTTGTCTTTCTCTTTCTGACTTACTTCACTCCGTATGACAGACTCTAGGTCCATCCACGTCATTACAAATAGCTCCATTTCGTTTCTTTTTCTGGCTGAGTAACATTCCATTGAATATATGTGCCACATCTTCTTTATCCATTTATCCGATGCAGGACACTCAGTTTGTTTCCATCTCCGGGCTACTGTAAATAGAGCTGCAATGAACATCGTGGTACGTGACTCTTTTGGAATTATGGTCTTCTCAGGGTATATGCCCAGTAGTGGGATTGCTGGGTCCTCTGGTAGTTCTATTTGTAGTTTTGTAAGGAACCTCCAGGCTGTTCTCCACAGTGGCTGTACCAATTCACATTCCCACCATCAGTGCAAGAGGGTTCCCTTTTCTCCCCACCCTCTCCAGCATTTATTGTTTCTAGATTTTTTGAGGATGGCCATTCTGACTGGTGTGAGATGACATCTCATTGTAGTTTTGATTTGCATTTCTCTAATGATTAATGACGTTGAGCATTCTTTCGTGTGTTTGTTGGCAGTCTGTATATCTTCTTTGGAGAAATGTCTATTTAGGTCTTCTGCCCATTTATGGATTGGGTTGTTTGGGTTTTTTTGTTATTGAGCTGCATGAGCAGCTTGTAAATTTTGGAGATTAATCCTTGGTCAGTTGCTTCATTGGCAAATATTTTCTCCCATTCTGGGGGTTCTCTTTTCATCTTGTTTATGGTTTCCTTTGCTGTGCAAAAGCTTTGAAGTTTCACTAGGTCCTATTTGTCTATTGTTGTTTTTATTTCCATTTCTCTAGGAGGTGGGTCAAAAAGGATCTTGCTGTGATTTATGTCATAGAGGGTTCTGCCTATGTTTTCCTCTAAGAGTTTGATAGTTCCTGGCCTTACATTTAGGTCTTTAATCCATTTTGAGCTTATTTTTGTGTATGGTGTTAGGGAGTGATCTAATCTCATACGTTTACATGGACCTGTCCAGTTTTCCCAGCATCACTTATTGAAGAGGCTGTCCTTTCTCCACTGTACATTCCTGCCTCCTTTATCAAAGGTAAGGTGGGGCCTCCCTGGTGGCGCAGTGGTTGAAAGTCCGCCTGCCGATGCAGGGGATACGGGTTCGTGCCCCGGTCTGGGAGGATCCCATATGCCGCGGAGCGGCTGGGCCCGTGAGCCATGGCCGCTGGGCCTGCGCATCCGGAGCCTGTGCTCCGCAACGGGAGAGGCCACAAGAGTGAGAGGCCCGCATACCGCAAAAAGAAAAAAAAAAAAAAAAAAAAAAAAAGGTAAGGTGACCGTACGTGCGTGGCTTCATCTCTGGGCTTTCTATCCTGTTCCATTGATCAATGTTTCTGTTTTTGTGCCAGTACCATACTATATTGATTACTGTAGCTTTGTATTATACTCTGAAATCAGGGTGCCTGATTCCTCCAGCTCCGTTTTTCTTCCTCAAATTGCTTTGGCTATTCGGGCTCCTTTGTGTCTCCATACAAATTGTGACATTTTTTGTTCTAGTTCTGTGAAAAATGCCAGTGGTAGTTTGAGAGGGATTGCATTGAATCTGTAGATTGCTTTGCGTAGTAGAGTCATTTTCAAAATGTTGATTCTTCAAATCCAAGAACATGGTATATCTCTCCATCTATTTGTATCATCTTTCATTTCTTCCATAAGTGTCTTATAATTTTCTGCATACAGGTCTTCTGTCTCCTTAGGTAAGTTTATTCCTAGATATTTTATTCTTTTTGTTGCAGTGGTAAATGGGAGTGTTTTCTTGACTTCACTTTCAGATTTTTCATCATTAGTCTATAGGAATGCCAGAGATTTCTGTGCATTAATTTTGTATCCTGCTACTTTACCAAATTCATTGTTTAGCTCTACTGGTTTTCTGGTAACATCTTTAGGATTCTCTATGTATTGTATTATGTCATCTGCAAACCGTGACAGCTTTACTTCTTCTTTTCCGATTTGGATTCCTTTGACTTCCTTTTCTTCTGTGATTGCTGTGAGTAAAACTTCCAAAACTATGGTGAACAAGAGTGGTGAGAGTGGGCAACCTTGTCTTGTTCCTGATCTTAGTGGAAATGCTTTCAGGTTTTCACCATTGAGGACGTTGTTGGCTGTGGGTTTGTCATATATGGCCTTTATTATGTTGAGGAAAGTTCCCTCTATGCCTACTATCTGCAGGGTTTGTTTGTTTTTTTATCATAAATGGGTGTTGAATTTTGTCGAAAGCTGTCTCTGCATCTATTGAGAAGATCCTATGGTTTTTCTCCTTCAATTTGTTAATATGGTGTATCACGTTGATTGATTGCGTGTATTGAAGAATCCTTGTAGTCCTGGAATAAATCCCACTTGATCATGGCGTATGATCCTTTTAATGTGCTGTTGGATTCTCTTTCCTAGTAATTTGTTGAGGAGTTTTGTCTCTATGTTCATCAGTGATATTGGCCTGTAGTTTTCTTCCTTTGTGACATCCTTGTCTGGTTTTGGTATCGGGGTGATGGTGGCCTCGTAGAATGAGTTTGGGAGTGTTCCTCCCTCTGCTATATTTTGGGTGAGTTTGAGAAGGATAGGTATTAACTCTTCTCTAAATGTTTGAAAGAATTCGCCTGTGAAGCCATCTGGTCCTGGGCTTTTGTTTGTTGGAAGATTTTTCATCAGAGTTTCAATTTCAGTGCTTGTCACTGGTCTGTTCATATTTTCTATTTCTTCCTGGTTTACTCTCAGCAGGTTGTGCCTTTCTAAGAATTTGTCCATTTCTTCCAGGTTGTCCATTTTATTGGCATAGAATTGCTTGTTGTAATCTCTCATGATCTTTTGTATTTCTGCAGTGTCAGTTGTTACTTCTCCTTTTTCATTTCTAATTCTATTGATTTGAATCTTCTCCCTTTATTTCTTGATACGTCTGGCTAATAGTTGATCAATTTTGTTTATCTCCTCAAACAACCAGCTTTTAGGTTTATTGACCTCTGCTATCGTTTCAGTCATTTCTTTTTCATTTATTTCTGATCTGATCTTTATGATTTCTTTCCTTCTGCTAACTTTGGGGTTTTTTTCCTGTTCTTCTTTCTCTAATTGCTTTAGGTGCAAGGTTAGGTTATTTTCTCGAGGTGTTTCCCGTTTCTAAAGGTAGGATTGTAGTGCTATGAACTTCCTCCCTCTTAGAACTGCTTTTTCTGCATCCCATAGGTTTGGGGTCGTCGTGTCTCCACTGTCATTTGTTTCTAGGTAGATTTTGATTTCCACAGTGATCACTTAGTTATTAAGTAGTGTATTGTTTAGCCGCCATGTGTTTGTATTTTTTACAGATCTTTTCCTGTAATTGATATCTAGTCTCATAGCATTGTGGTTGGAAAAGATACTTGATACAATTTCTCTTGTCTTAAGTTTACCAAGGCTTCATTTGTGACTGAGGATATGATCCATCCTGGAGAACGTTCCATGAGCACTTGAGAAAAATGTGTATTCTGTGGTTTTTGGATGGAATGTCCTATAAATATCAATTAAGTCCATCTTGCTTAATGTATCTTTTAAAGCTTGTGTTTCCTTATTGATTTTCATTTTGGATGATCTGTCCATTGCTGAATGTGGGGTGTTAATGTCCCCTACTATGAATGTGTTACTATTTCCCCTTTTATGGCTGTTAGTATTTGCCTTACGTATTGAGGTGCTCCTCTGTTGGGTGCATAAATATTTACAGTTGTTATATCTTCTTCTTGGTTCAATCCCTTGATCATTATGTAGTTTCCTTCTTTGTCTCTTCTAATAGTCTTTATTTTAAAGTCTACTTTGTCTCATATGAGAATTGCTACTCCAGCTTTCTTTTGGTTTCCATTTGCATGGAATAATTTTTTTTCCGTCCCCTCACGTTCAGTCTGTATGTGCCTCTAGGTCTGAAGAGGGTCTCTTTTTTTGTTGTTGTTTGTTTTTTACATGTTTACTGGAGTAGAGTTGCTTTACAATGGTGTGTTACTTTCTGCTTTAAAACAAAGTTAATCAGTTATACACATACATATGTGCCCATATCTCTTCCCTCTCTCATCTCCCTCCCTCACACCCTCCCTCTCCTACCCCTCCAGGCAGTCACAAAGCACCGAGCTGATCTCCCTGTGCTATGCGGCTGCTTCCCACTAGCTATCTACCTTACGTTTGGTAGTGTATATATGTCCATGCCTCTCTCTCGCTTTGTCACAGCTTCCCCTTCCCCTTCCCGCTCCCCATAGCCTCAAGTCCGTTCTCTAGTAGGTCTGTGTCTTTATTCCTGTCTTACCCCTAGGTTCTTCATGACATTTTCCCCTTAAATTCCATATATATATGTGTTAGCATTCACTATTTGTCTTTCTCTTTCTGACTTACTTCACTCCGTATGACAGACTCTAGGTCCATCCACGTCATTACAAATAGCTCCATTTCGTTTCTTTTTCTGGCTGAGTAACATTCCATTGAATATATGTGCCACATCTTCTTTATCCATTTATCCGATGCAGGACACTCAGTTTGTTTCCATCTCCGGGCTACTGTAAATAGAGCTGCAATGAACATCGTGGTACGTGACTCTTTTGGAATTATGGTCTTCTCAGGGTATATGCCCAGTAGTGGGATTGCTGGGTCCTCTGGTAGTTCTATTTGTAGTTTTGTAAGGAACCTCCAGGCTGTTCTCCACAGTGGCTGTACCAATTCACATTCCCACCATCAGTGCAAGAGGGTTCCCTTTTCTCCCCACCCTCTCCAGCATTTATTGTTTCTAGATTTTTTGAGGATGGCCATTCTGACTGGTGTGAGATGACATCTCATTGTAGTTTTGATTTGCATTTCTCTAATGATTAATGACGTTGAGCATTCTTTCGTGTGTTTGTTGGCAGTCTGTATATCTTCTTTGGAGAAATGTCTATTTAGGTCTTCTGCCCATTTATGGATTGGGTTGTTTGGGTTTTTTTGTTATTGAGCTGCATGAGCAGCTTGTAAATTTTGGAGATTAATCCTTGGTCAGTTGCTTCATTGGCAAATATTTTCTCCCATTCTGGGGGTTCTCTTTTCATCTTGTTTATGGTTTCCTTTGCTGTGCAAAAGCTTTGAAGTTTCACTAGGTCCTATTTGTCTATTGTTGTTTTTATTTCCATTTCTCTAGGAGGTGGGTCAAAAAGGATCTTGCTGTGATTTATGTCATAGAGGGTTCTGCCTATGTTTTCCTCTAAGAGTTTGATAGTTCCTGGCCTTACATTTAGGTCTTTAATCCATTTTGAGCTTATTTTTGTGTATGGTGTTAGGGAGTGATCTAATCTCATACGTTTACATGGACCTGTCCAGTTTTCCCAGCATCACTTATTGAAGAGGCTGTCCTTTCTCCACTGTACATTCCTGCCTCCTTTATCAAAGGTAAGGTGACCGTACGTGCGTGGCTTCATCTCTGGGCTTTCTATCCTGTTCCATTGATCAATGTTTCTGTTTTTGTGCCAGTACCATACTATATTGATTACTGTAGCTTTGTATTATACTCTGAAATCAGGGTGCCTGATTCCTCCAGCTCCGTTTTTCTTCCTCAAATTGCTTTGGCTATTCGGGCTCCTTTGTGTCTCCATACAAATTGTGACATTTTTTGTTCTAGTTCTGTGAAAAATGCCAGTGGTAGTTTGAGAGGGATTGCATTGAATCTGTAGATTGCTTTGCGTAGTAGAGTCATTTTCAAAATGTTGATTCTTCAAATCCAAGAACATGGTATATCTCTCCATCTATTTGTATCATCTTTCATTTCTTCCATAAGTGTCTTATAATTTTCTGCATACAGGTCTTCTGTCTCCTTAGGTAAGTTTATTCCTAGATATTTTATTCTTTTTGTTGCAGTGGTAAATGGGAGTGTTTTCTTGACTTCACTTTCAGATTTTTCATCATTAGTCTATAGGAATGCCAGAGATTTCTGTGCATTAATTTTGTATCCTGCTACTTTACCAAATTCATTGTTTAGCTCTACTGGTTTTCTGGTAACATCTTTAGGATTCTCTATGTATTGTATTATGTCATCTGCAAACCGTGACAGCTTTACTTCTTCTTTTCCGATTTGGATTCCTTTGACTTCCTTTTCTTCTGTGATTGCTGTGAGTAAAACTTCCAAAACTATGGTGAACAAGAGTGGTGAGAGTGGGCAACCTTGTCTTGTTCCTGATCTTAGTGGAAATGCTTTCAGGTTTTCACCATTGAGGACGTTGTTGGCTGTGGGTTTGTCATATATGGCCTTTATTATGTTGAGGAAAGTTCCCTCTATGCCTACTATCTGCAGGGTTTGTTTGTTTTTTTATCATAAATGGGTGTTGAATTTTGTCGAAAGCTGTCTCTGCATCTATTGAGAAGATCCTATGGTTTTTCTCCTTCAATTTGTTAATATGGTGTATCACGTTGATTGATTGCGTGTATTGAAGAATCCTTGTAGTCCTGGAATAAATCCCACTTGATCATGGCGTATGATCCTTTTAATGTGCTGTTGGATTCTCTTTCCTAGTAATTTGTTGAGGAGTTTTGTCTCTATGTTCATCAGTGATATTGGCCTGTAGTTTTCTTCCTTTGTGACATCCTTGTCTGGTTTTGGTATCGGGGTGATGGTGGCCTCGTAGAATGAGTTTGGGAGTGTTCCTCCCTCTGCTATATTTTGGGTGAGTTTGAGAAGGATAGGTATTAACTCTTCTCTAAATGTTTGAAAGAATTCGCCTGTGAAGCCATCTGGTCCTGGGCTTTTGTTTGTTGGAAGATTTTTCATCAGAGTTTCAATTTCAGTGCTTGTCACTGGTCTGTTCATATTTTCTATTTCTTCCTGGTTTACTCTCAGCAGGTTGTGCCTTTCTAAGAATTTGTCCATTTCTTCCAGGTTGTCCATTTTATTGGCATAGAATTGCTTGTTGTAATCTCTCATGATCTTTTGTATTTCTGCAGTGTCAGTTGTTACTTCTCCTTTTTCATTTCTAATTCTATTGATTTGAATCTTCTCCCTTTATTTCTTGATACGTCTGGCTAATAGTTGATCAATTTTGTTTATCTCCTCAAACAACCAGCTTTTAGGTTTATTGACCTCTGCTATCGTTTCAGTCATTTCTTTTTCATTTATTTCTGATCTGATCTTTATGATTTCTTTCCTTCTGCTAACTTTGGGGTTTTTTTCCTGTTCTTCTTTCTCTAATTGCTTTAGGTGCAAGGTTAGGTTATTTTCTCGAGGTGTTTCCCGTTTCTAAAGGTAGGATTGTAGTGCTATGAACTTCCTCCCTCTTAGAACTGCTTTTTCTGCATCCCATAGGTTTGGGGTCGTCGTGTCTCCACTGTCATTTGTTTCTAGGTAGATTTTGATTTCCACAGTGATCACTTAGTTATTAAGTAGTGTATTGTTTAGCCGCCATGTGTTTGTATTTTTTACAGATCTTTTCCTGTAATTGATATCTAGTCTCATAGCATTGTGGTTGGAAAAGATACTTGATACAATTTCTCTTGTCTTAAGTTTACCAAGGCTTCATTTGTGACTGAGGATATGATCCATCCTGGAGAACGTTCCATGAGCACTTGAGAAAAATGTGTATTCTGTGGTTTTTGGATGGAATGTCCTATAAATATCAATTAAGTCCATCTTGCTTAATGTATCTTTTAAAGCTTGTGTTTCCTTATTGATTTTCATTTTGGATGATCTGTCCATTGCTGAATGTGGGGTGTTAATGTCCCCTACTATGAATGTGTTACTATTTCCCCTTTTATGGCTGTTAGTATTTGCCTTACGTATTGAGGTGCTCCTCTGTTGGGTGCATAAATATTTACAGTTGTTATATCTTCTTCTTGGTTCAATCCCTTGATCATTATGTAGTTTCCTTCTTTGTCTCTTCTAATAGTCTTTATTTTAAAGTCTACTTTGTCTCATATGAGAATTGCTACTCCAGCTTTCTTTTGGTTTCCATTTGCATGGAATAACTTTTTTTCCGTCCCCTCACGTTCAGTCTGTATGTGCCTCTAGGTCTGAAGAGGGTCTCTTTTTTTGTTGTTGTTTGTTTTTTACATGTTTACTGGAGTAGAGTTGCTTTACAATGGTGTGTTACTTTCTGCTTTAAAACAAAGTTAATCAGTTATACACATACATATGTGCCCATATCTCTTCCCTCTCTCATCTCCCTCCCTCACACCCTCCCTCTCCTACCCCTCCAGGCAGTCACAAAGCACCGAGCTGATCTCCCTGTGCTATGCGGCTGCTTCCCACTAGCTATCTACCTTACGTTTGGTAGTGTATATATGTCCATGCCTCTCTCTCGCTTTGTCACAGCTTCCCCTTCCCCTTCCCGCTCCCCATAGCCTCAAGTCCGTTCTCTAGTAGGTCTGTGTCTTTATTCCTGTCTTACCCCTAGGTTCTTCATGACATTTTCCCCTTAAATTCCATATATATATGTGTTAGCATTCACTATTTGTCTTTCTCTTTCTGACTTACTTCACTCCGTATGACAGACTCTAGGTCCATCCACGTCATTACAAATAGCTCCATTTCGTTTCTTTTTCTGGCTGAGTAACATTCCATTGAATATATGTGCCACATCTTCTTTATCCATTTATCCGATGCAGGACACTCAGTTTGTTTCCATCTCCGGGCTACTGTAAATAGAGCTGCAATGAACATCGTGGTACGTGACTCTTTTGGAATTATGGTCTTCTCAGGGTATATGCCCAGTAGTGGGATTGCTGGGTCCTCTGGTAGTTCTATTTGTAGTTTTGTAAGGAACCTCCAGGCTGTTCTCCACAGTGGCTGTACCAATTCACATTCCCACCATCAGTGCAAGAGGGTTCCCTTTTCTCCCCACCCTCTCCAGCATTTATTGTTTCTAGATTTTTTGAGGATGGCCATTCTGACTGGTGTGAGATGACATCTCATTGTAGTTTTGATTTGCATTTCTCTAATGATTAATGACGTTGAGCATTCTTTCGTGTGTTTGTTGGCAGTCTGTATATCTTCTTTGGAGAAATGTCTATTTAGGTCTTCTGCCCATTTATGGATTGGGTTGTTTGGGTTTTTTTGTTATTGAGCTGCATGAGCAGCTTGTAAATTTTGGAGATTAATCCTTGGTCAGTTGCTTCATTGGCAAATATTTTCTCCCATTCTGGGGGTTCTCTTTTCATCTTGTTTATGGTTTCCTTTGCTGTGCAAAAGCTTTGAAGTTTCACTAGGTCCTATTTGTCTATTGTTGTTTTTATTTCCATTTCTCTAGGAGGTGGGTCAAAAAGGATCTTGCTGTGATTTATGTCATAGAGGGTTCTGCCTATGTTTTCCTCTAAGAGTTTGATAGTTCCTGGCCTTACATTTAGGTCTTTAATCCATTTTGAGCTTATTTTTGTGTATGGTGTTAGGGAGTGATCTAATCTCATACGTTTACATGGACCTGTCCAGTTTTCCCAGCATCACTTATTGAAGAGGCTGTCCTTTCTCCACTGTACATTCCTGCCTCCTTTATCAAAGGTAAGGTGACCGTACGTGCGTGGCTTCATCTCTGGGCTTTCTATCCTGTTCCATTGATCAATGTTTCTGTTTTTGTGCCAGTACCATACTATATTGATTACTGTAGCTTTGTATTATACTCTGAAATCAGGGTGCCTGATTCCTCCAGCTCCGTTTTTCTTCCTCAAATTGCTTTGGCTATTCGGGCTCCTTTGTGTCTCCATACAAATTGTGACATTTTTTGTTCTAGTTCTGTGAAAAATGCCAGTGGTAGTTTGAGAGGGATTGCATTGAATCTGTAGATTGCTTTGCGTAGTAGAGTCATTTTCAAAATGTTGATTCTTCAAATCCAAGAACATGGTATATCTCTCCATCTATTTGTATCATCTTTCATTTCTTCCATAAGTGTCTTATAATTTTCTGCATACAGGTCTTCTGTCTCCTTAGGTAAGTTTATTCCTAGATATTTTATTCTTTTTGTTGCAGTGGTAAATGGGAGTGTTTTCTTGACTTCACTTTCAGATTTTTCATCATTAGTCTATAGGAATGCCAGAGATTTCTGTGCATTAATTTTGTATCCTGCTACTTTACCAAATTCATTGTTTAGCTCTACTGGTTTTCTGGTAACATCTTTAGGATTCTCTATGTATTGTATTATGTCATCTGCAAACCGTGACAGCTTTACTTCTTCTTTTCCGATTTGGATTCCTTTGACTTCCTTTTCTTCTGTGATTGCTGTGAGTAAAACTTCCAAAACTATGGTGAACAAGAGTGGTGAGAGTGGGCAACCTTGTCTTGTTCCTGATCTTAGTGGAAATGCTTTCAGGTTTTCACCATTGAGGACGTTGTTGGCTGTGGGTTTGTCATATATGGCCTTTATTATGTTGAGGAAAGTTCCCTCTATGCCTACTATCTGCAGGGTTTGTTTGTTTTTTTATCATAAATGGGTGTTGAATTTTGTCGAAAGCTGTCTCTGCATCTATTGAGAAGATCCTATGGTTTTTCTCCTTCAATTTGTTAATATGGTGTATCACGTTGATTGATTGCGTGTATTGAAGAATCCTTGTAGTCCTGGAATAAATCCCACTTGATCATGGCGTATGATCCTTTTAATGTGCTGTTGGATTCTCTTTCCTAGTAATTTGTTGAGGAGTTTTGTCTCTATGTTCATCAGTGATATTGGCCTGTAGTTTTCTTCCTTTGTGACATCCTTGTCTGGTTTTGGTATCGGGGTGATGGTGGCCTCGTAGAATGAGTTTGGGAGTGTTCCTCCCTCTGCTATATTTTGGGTGAGTTTGAGAAGGATAGGTATTAACTCTTCTCTAAATGTTTGAAAGAATTCGCCTGTGAAGCCATCTGGTCCTGGGCTTTTGTTTGTTGGAAGATTTTTCATCAGAGTTTCAATTTCAGTGCTTGTCACTGGTCTGTTCATATTTTCTATTTCTTCCTGGTTTACTCTCAGCAGGTTGTGCCTTTCTAAGAATTTGTCCATTTCTTCCAGGTTGTCCATTTTATTGGCATAGAATTGCTTGTTGTAATCTCTCATGATCTTTTGTATTTCTGCAGTGTCAGTTGTTACTTCTCCTTTTTCATTTCTAATTCTATTGATTTGAATCTTCTCCCTTTATTTCTTGATACGTCTGGCTAATAGTTGATCAATTTTGTTTATCTCCTCAAACAACCAGCTTTTAGGTTTATTGACCTCTGCTATCGTTTCAGTCATTTCTTTTTCATTTATTTCTGATCTGATCTTTATGATTTCTTTCCTTCTGCTAACTTTGGGGTTTTTTTCCTGTTCTTCTTTCTCTAATTGCTTTAGGTGCAAGGTTAGGTTATTTTCTCGAGGTGTTTCCCGTTTCTAAAGGTAGGATTGTAGTGCTATGAACTTCCTCCCTCTTAGAACTGCTTTTTCTGCATCCCATAGGTTTGGGGTCGTCGTGTCTCCACTGTCATTTGTTTCTAGGTAGATTTTGATTTCCACAGTGATCACTTAGTTATTAAGTAGTGTATTGTTTAGCCGCCATGTGTTTGTATTTTTTACAGATCTTTTCCTGTAATTGATATCTAGTCTCATAGCATTGTGGTTGGAAAAGATACTTGATACAATTTCTCTTGTCTTAAGTTTACCAAGGCTTCATTTGTGACTGAGGATATGATCCATCCTGGAGAACGTTCCATGAGCACTTGAGAAAAATGTGTATTCTGTGGTTTTTGGATGGAATGTCCTATAAATATCAATTAAGTCCATCTTGCTTAATGTATCTTTTAAAGCTTGTGTTTCCTTATTGATTTTCATTT
Organism: Mesoplodon bidens; assembly: GCF_964165515.1. Taxonomy (NCBI): domain Eukaryota; kingdom Metazoa; phylum Chordata; class Mammalia; order Artiodactyla; family Ziphiidae; genus Mesoplodon; species Mesoplodon bidens. The sequence goes on from NW_027671365.1 coordinate 31,568, forward strand.
TGGATGATCTGTCCATTGCTGAATGTGGGGTGTTAATGTCCCCTACTATGAATGTGTTACTATTTCCCCTTTTATGGCTGTTAGTATTTGCCTTACGTATTGAGGTGCTCCTCTGTTGGGTGCATAAATATTTACAGTTGTTATATCTTCTTCTTGGTTCAATCCCTTGATCATTATGTAGTTTCCTTCTTTGTCTCTTCTAATAGTCTTTATTTTAAAGTCTACTTTGTCTCATATGAGAATTGCTACTCCAGCTTTCTTTTGGTTTCCATTTGCATGGAATAATTTTTTTTCCGTCCCCTCACGTTCAGTCTGTATGTGCCTCTAGGTCTGAAGAGGGTCTCTTTTTTTGTTGTTGTTTGTTTTTTACATGTTTACTGGAGTAGAGTTGCTTTACAATGGTGTGTTACTTTCTGCTTTAAAACAAAGTTAATCAGTTATACACATACATGTGTGCCCATATCTCTTCCCTCTCTCATCTCCCTCCCTCACACCCTCCCTCTCCTACCCCTCCAGGCAGTCACAAAGCACCGAGCTGATCTCCCTGTGCTATGCGGCTGCTTCCCACTAGCTATCTACCTTACGTTTGGTAGTGTATATATGTCCATGCCTCTCTCTCGCTTTGTCACAGCTTCCCCTTCCCCTTCCCGCTCCCCATAGCCTCAAGTCCGTTCTCTAGTAGGTCTGTGTCTTTATTCCTGTCTTACCCCTAGGTTCTTCATGACATTTTCCCCTTAAATTCCATATATATATGTGTTAGCATTCACTATTTGTCTTTCTCTTTCTGACTTACTTCACTCCGTATGACAGACTCTAGGTCCATCCACGTCATTACAAATAGCTCCATTTCGTTTCTTTTTCTGGCTGAGTAACATTCCATTGAATATATGTGCCACATCTTCTTTATCCATTTATCCGATGCAGGACACTCAGTTTGTTTCCATCTCCGGGCTACTGTAAATAGAGCTGCAATGAACATCGTGGTACGTGACTCTTTTGGAATTATGGTCTTCTCAGGGTATATGCCCAGTAGTGGGATTGCTGGGTCCTCTGGTAGTTCTATTTGTAGTTTTGTAAGGAACCTCCAGGCTGTTCTCCACAGTGGCTGTACCAATTCACATTCCCACCATCAGTGCAAGAGGGTTCCCTTTTCTCCCCACCCTCTCCAGCATTTATTGTTTCTAGATTTTTTGAGGATGGCCATTCTGACTGGTGTGAGATGACATCTCATTGTAGTTTTGATTTGCATTTCTCTAATGATTAATGACGTTGAGCATTCTTTCGTGTGTTTGTTGGCAGTCTGTATATCTTCTTTGGAGAAATGTCTATTTAGGTCTTCTGCCCATTTATGGATTGGGTTGTTTGGGTTTTTTTGTTATTGAGCTGCATGAGCAGCTTGTAAATTTTGGAGATTAATCCTTGGTCAGTTGCTTCATTGGCAAATATTTTCTCCCATTCTGGGGGTTCTCTTTTCATCTTGTTTATGGTTTCCTTTGCTGTGCAAAAGCTTTGAAGTTTCACTAGGTCCTATTTGTCTATTGTTGTTTTTATTTCCATTTCTCTAGGAGGTGGGTCAAAAAGGATCTTGCTGTGATTTATGTCATAGAGGGTTCTGCCTATGTTTTCCTCTAAGAGTTTGATAGTTCCTGGCCTTACATTTAGGTCTTTAATCCATTTTGAGCTTATTTTTGTGTATGGTGTTAGGGAGTGATCTAATCTCATACGTTTACATGGACCTGTCCAGTTTTCCCAGCATCACTTATTGAAGAGGCTGTCCTTTCTCCACTGTACATTCCTGCCTCCTTTATCAAAGGTAAGGTGACCGTACGTGCGTGGCTTCATCTCTGGGCTTTCTATCCTGTTCCATTGATCAATGTTTCTGTTTTTGTGCCAGTACCATACTATATTGATTACTGTAGCTTTGTATTATACTCTGAAATCAGGGTGCCTGATTCCTCCAGCTCCGTTTTTCTTCCTCAAATTGCTTTGGCTATTCGGGCTCCTTTGTGTCTCCATACAAATTGTGACATTTTTTGTTCTAGTTCTGTGAAAAATGCCAGTGGTAGTTTGAGAGGGATTGCATTGAATCTGTAGATTGCTTTGCGTAGTAGAGTCATTTTCAAAATGTTGATTCTTCAAATCCAAGAACATGGTATATCTCTCCATCTATTTGTATCATCTTTCATTTCTTCCATAAGTGTCTTATAATTTTCTGCATACAGGTCTTCTGTCTCCTTAGGTAAGTTTATTCCTAGATATTTTATTCTTTTTGTTGCAGTGGTAAATGGGAGTGTTTTCTTGACTTCACTTTCAGATTTTTCATCATTAGTCTATAGGAATGCCAGAGATTTCTGTGCATTAATTTTGTATCCTGCTACTTTACCAAATTCATTGTTTAGCTCTACTGGTTTTCTGGTAACATCTTTAGGATTCTCTATGTATTGTATTATGTCATCTGCAAACCGTGACAGCTTTACTTCTTCTTTTCCGATTTGGATTCCTTTGACTTCCTTTTCTTCTGTGATTGCTGTGAGTAAAACTTCCAAAACTATGGTGAACAAGAGTGGTGAGAGTGGGCAACCTTGTCTTGTTCCTGATCTTAGTGGAAATGCTTTCAGGTTTTCACCATTGAGGACGTTGTTGGCTGTGGGTTTGTCATATATGGCCTTTATTATGTTGAGGAAAGTTCCCTCTATGCCTACTATCTGCAGGGTTTGTTTGTTTTTTTATCATAAATGGGTGTTGAATTTTGTCGAAAGCTGTCTCTGCATCTATTGAGAAGATCCTATGGTTTTTCTCCTTCAATTTGTTAATATGGTGTATCACGTTGATTGATTGCGTGTATTGAAGAATCCTTGTAGTCCTGGAATAAATCCCACTTGATCATGGCGTATGATCCTTTTAATGTGCTGTTGGATTCTCTTTCCTAGTAATTTGTTGAGGAGTTTTGTCTCTATGTTCATCAGTGATATTGGCCTGTAGTTTTCTTCCTTTGTGACATCCTTGTCTGGTTTTGGTATCGGGGTGATGGTGGCCTCGTAGAATGAGTTTGGGAGTGTTCCTCCCTCTGCTATATTTTGGGTGAGTTTGAGAAGGATAGGTATTAACTCTTCTCTAAATGTTTGAAAGAATTCGCCTGTGAAGCCATCTGGTCCTGGGCTTTTGTTTGTTGGAAGATTTTTCATCAGAGTTTCAATTTCAGTGCTTGTCACTGGTCTGTTCATATTTTCTATTTCTTCCTGGTTTACTCTCAGCAGGTTGTGCCTTTCTAAGAATTTGTCCATTTCTTCCAGGTTGTCCATTTTATTGGCATAGAATTGCTTGTTGTAATCTCTCATGATCTTTTGTATTTCTGCAGTGTCAGTTGTTACTTCTCCTTTTTCATTTCTAATTCTATTGATTTGAATCTTCTCCCTTTATTTCTTGATACGTCTGGCTAATAGTTGATCAATTTTGTTTATCTCCTCAAACAACCAGCTTTTAGGTTTATTGACCTCTGCTATCGTTTCAGTCATTTCTTTTTCATTTATTTCTGATCTGATCTTTATGATTTCTTTCCTTCTGCTAACTTTGGGGTTTTTTTCCTGTTCTTCTTTCTCTAATTGCTTTAGGTGCAAGGTTAGGTTATTTTCTCGAGGTGTTTCCCGTTTCTAAAGGTAGGATTGTAGTGCTATGAACTTCCTCCCTCTTAGAACTGCTTTTTCTGCATCCCATAGGTTTGGGGTCGTCGTGTCTCCACTGTCATTTGTTTCTAGGTAGATTTTGATTTCCACAGTGATCACTTAGTTATTAAGTAGTGTATTGTTTAGCCGCCATGTGTTTGTATTTTTTACAGATCTTTTCCTGTAATTGATATCTAGTCTCATAGCATTGTGGTTGGAAAAGATACTTGATACAATTTCTCTTGTCTTAAGTTTACCAAGGCTTCATTTGTGACTGAGGATATGATCCATCCTGGAGAACGTTCCATGAGCACTTGAGAAAAATGTGTATTCTGTGGTTTTTGGATGGAATGTCCTATAAATATCAATTAAGTCCATCTTGCTTAATGTATCTTTTAAAGCTTGTGTTTCCTTATTGATTTTCATTTTGGATGATCTGTCCATTGCTGAATGTGGGGTGTTAATGTCCCCTACTATGAATGTGTTACTATTTCCCCTTTTATGGCTGTTAGTATTTGCCTTACGTATTGAGGTGCTCCTCTGTTGGGTGCATAAATATTTACAGTTGTTATATCTTCTTCTTGGTTCAATCCCTTGATCATTATGTAGTTTCCTTCTTTGTCTCTTCTAATAGTCTTTATTTTAAAGTCTACTTTGTCTCATATGAGAATTGCTACTCCAGCTTTCTTTTGGTTTCCATTTGCATGGAATAATTTTTTTTCCGTCCCCTCACGTTCAGTCTGTATGTGCCTCTAGGTCTGAAGAGGGTCTCTTTTTTTGTTGTTGTTTGTTTTTTACATGTTTACTGGAGTAGAGTTGCTTTACAATGGTGTGTTACTTTCTGCTTTAAAACAAAGTTAATCAGTTATACACATACATGTGTGCCCATATCTCTTCCCTCTCTCATCTCCCTCCCTCACACCCTCCCTCTCCTACCCCTCCAGGCAGTCACAAAGCACCGAGCTGATCTCCCTGTGCTATGCGGCTGCTTCCCACTAGCTATCTACCTTACGTTTGGTAGTGTATATATGTCCATGCCTCTCTCTCGCTTTGTCACAGCTTCCCCTTCCCCTTCCCGCTCCCCATAGCCTCAAGTCCGTTCTCTAGTAGGTCTGTGTCTTTATTCCTGTCTTACCCCTAGGTTCTTCATGACATTTTCCCCTTAAATTCCATATATATATGTGTTAGCATTCACTATTTGTCTTTCTCTTTCTGACTTACTTCACTCCGTATGACAGACTCTACGTCCATCCACGTCATTACAAATAGCTCCATTTCGTTTCTTTTTCTGGCTGAGTAACATTCCATTGAATATATGTGCCACATCTTCTTTATCCATTTATCCGATGCAGGACACTCAGTTTGTTTCCATCTCCGGGCTACTGTAAATAGAGCTGCAATGAACATCGTGGTACGTGACTCTTTTGGAATTATGGTCTTCTCAGGGTATATGCCCAGTAGTGGGATTGCTGGGTCCTCTGGTAGTTCTATTTGTAGTTTTGTAAGGAACCTCCAGGCTGTTCTCCACAGTGGCTGTACCAATTCACATTCCCACCATCAGTGCAAGAGGGTTCCCTTTTCTCCCCACCCTCTCCAGCATTTATTGTTTCTAGATTTTTTGAGGATGGCCATTCTGACTGGTGTGAGATGACATCTCATTGTAGTTTTGATTTGCATTTCTCTAATGATTAATGACGTTGAGCATTCTTTCGTGTGTTTGTTGGCAGTCTGTATATCTTCTTTGGAGAAATGTCTATTTAGGTCTTCTGCCCATTTATGGATTGGGTTGTTTGGGTTTTTTTGTTATTGAGCTGCATGAGCAGCTTGTAAATTTTGGAGATTAATCCTTGGTCAGTTGCTTCATTGGCAAATATTTTCTCCCATTCTGGGGGTTCTCTTTTCATCTTGTTTATGGTTTCCTTTGCTGTGCAAAAGCTTTGAAGTTTCACTAGGTCCTATTTGTCTATTGTTGTTTTTATTTCCATTTCTCTAGGAGGTGGGTCAAAAAGGATCTTGCTGTGATTTATGTCATAGAGGGTTCTGCCTATGTTTTCCTCTAAGAGTTTGATAGTTCCTGGCCTTACATTTAGGTCTTTAATCCATTTTGAGCTTATTTTTGTGTATGGTGTTAGGGAGTGATCTAATCTCATACGTTTACATGGACCTGTCCAGTTTTCCCAGCATCACTTATTGAAGAGGCTGTCCTTTCTCCACTGTACATTCCTGCCTCCTTTATCAAAGGTAAGGTGACCGTACGTGCGTGGCTTCATCTCTGGGCTTTCTATCCTGTTCCATTGATCAATGTTTCTGTTTTTGTGCCAGTACCATACTATATTGATTACTGTAGCTTTGTATTATACTCTGAAATCAGGGTGCCTGATTCCTCCAGCTCCGTTTTTCTTCCTCAAATTGCTTTGGCTATTCGGGCTCCTTTGTGTCTCCATACAAATTGTGACATTTTTTGTTCTAGTTCTGTGAAAAATGCCAGTGGTAGTTTGAGAGGGATTGCATTGAATCTGTAGATTGCTTTGCGTAGTAGAGTCATTTTCAAAATGTTGATTCTTCAAATCCAAGAACATGGTATATCTCTCCATCTATTTGTATCATCTTTCATTTCTTCCATAAGTGTCTTATAATTTTCTGCATACAGGTCTTCTGTCTCCTTAGGTAAGTTTATTCCTAGATATTTTATTCTTTTTGTTGCAGTGGTAAATGGGAGTGTTTTCTTGACTTCACTTTCAGATTTTTCATCATTAGTCTATAGGAATGCCAGAGATTTCTGTGCATTAATTTTGTATCCTGCTACTTTACCAAATTCATTGTTTAGCTCTACTGGTTTTCTGGTAACATCTTTAGGATTCTCTATGTATTGTATTATGTCATCTGCAAACCGTGACAGCTTTACTTCTTCTTTTCCGATTTGGATTCCTTTGACTTCCTTTTCTTCTGTGATTGCTGTGAGTAAAACTTCCAAAACTATGGTGAACAAGAGTGGTGAGAGTGGGCAACCTTGTCTTGTTCCTGATCTTAGTGGAAATGCTTTCAGGTTTTCACCATTGAGGACGTTGTTGGCTGTGGGTTTGTCATATATGGCCTTTATTATGTTGAGGAAAGTTCCCTCTATGCCTACTATCTGCAGGGTTTGTTTGTTTTTTTATCATAAATGGGTGTTGAATTTTGTCGAAAGCTGTCTCTGCATCTATTGAGAAGATCCTATGGTTTTTCTCCTTCAATTTGTTAATATGGTGTATCACGTTGATTGATTGCGTGTATTGAAGAATCCTTGTAGTCCTGGAATAAATCCCACTTGATCATGGCGTATGATCCTTTTAATGTGCTGTTGGATTCTCTTTCCTAGTAATTTGTTGAGGAGTTTTGTCTCTATGTTCATCAGTGATATTGGCCTGTAGTTTTCTTCCTTTGTGACATCCTTGTCTGGTTTTGGTATCGGGGTGATGGTGGCCTCGTAGAATGAGTTTGGGAGTGTTCCTCCCTCTGCTATATTTTGGGTGAGTTTGAGAAGGATAGGTATTAACTCTTCTCTAAATGTTTGAAAGAATTCGCCTGTGAAGCCATCTGGTCCTGGGCTTTTGTTTGTTGGAAGATTTTTCATCAGAGTTTCAATTTCAGTGCTTGTCACTGGTCTGTTCATATTTTCTATTTCTTCCTGGTTTACTCTCAGCAGGTTGTGCCTTTCTAAGAATTTGTCCATTTCTTCCAGGTTGTCCATTTTATTGGCATAGAATTGCTTGTTGTAATCTCTCATGATCTTTTGTATTTCTGCAGTGTCAGTTGTTACTTCTCCTTTTTCATTTCTAATTCTATTGATTTGAATCTTCTCCCTTTATTTCTTGATACGTCTGGCTAATAGTTGATCAATTTTGTTTATCTCCTCAAACAACCAGCTTTTAGGTTTATTGACCTCTGCTATCGTTTCAGTCATTTCTTTTTCATTTATTTCTGATCTGATCTTTATGATTTCTTTCCTTCTGCTAACTTTGGGGTTTTTTTCCTGTTCTTCTTTCTCTAATTGCTTTAGGTGCAAGGTTAGGTTATTTTCTCGAGGTGTTTCCCGTTTCTAAAGGTAGGATTGTAGTGCTATGAACTTCTTCCCTCTTAGAACTGCTTTTTCTGCATCCCATAGGTTTGGGGTCGTCGTGTCTCCACTGTCATTTGTTTCTAGGTAGATTTTGATTTCCACAGTGATCACTTAGTTATTAAGTAGTGTATTGTTTAGCCGCCATGTGTTTGTATTTTTTACAGATCTTTTCCTGTAATTGATATCTAGTCTCATAGCATTGTGGTTGGAAAAGATACTTGATACAATTTCTCTTGTCTTAAGTTTACCAAGGCTTCATTTGTGACTGAGGATATGATTCATCCTGGAGAACGTTCCATGAGCACTTGAGAAAAATGTGTATTCTGTGGTTTTTGGATGGAATGTCCTATAAATATCAATTAAGTCCATCTTGCTTAATGTATCTTTTAAAGCTTGTGTTTCCTTATTGATTTTCATTTTGGATGATCTGTCCATTGCTGAATGTGGGGTGTTAATGTCCCCTACTATGAATGTGTTACTATTTCCCCTTTTATGGCTGTTAGTATTTGCCTTACGTATTGAGGTGCTCCTCTGTTGGGTGCATAAATATTTACAGTTGTTATATCTTCTTCTTGGTTCAATCCCTTGATCATTATGTAGTTTCCTTCTTTGTCTCTTCTAATAGTCTTTATTTTAAAGTCTACTTTGTCTCATATGAGAATTGCTACTCCAGCTTTCTTTTGGTTTCCATTTGCATGGAATAATTTTTTTTCCGTCCCCTCACGTTCAGTCTGTATGTGCCTCTAGGTCTGAAGAGGGTCTCTTTTTTTGTTGTTGTTTGTTTTTTACATGTTTACTGGAGTAGAGTTGCTTTACAATGGTGTGTTACTTTCTGCTTTAAAACAAAGTTAATCAGTTATACACATACATGTGTGCCCATATCTCTTCCCTCTCTCATCTCCCTCCCTCACACCCTCCCTCTCCTACCCCTCCAGGCAGTCACAAAGCACCGAGCTGATCTCCCTGTGCTATGCGGCTGCTTCCCACTAGCTATCTACCTTACGTTTGGTAGTGTATATATGTCCATGCCTCTCTCTCGCTTTGTCACAGCTTCCCCTTCCCCTTCCCGCTCCCCATAGCCTCAAGTCCGTTCTCTAGTAGGTCTGTGTCTTTATTCCTGTCTTACCCCTAGGTTCTTCATGACATTTTCCCCTTAAATTCCATATATATATGTGTTAGCATTCACTATTTGTCTTTCTCTTTCTGACTTACTTCACTCCGTATGACAGACTCTAGGTCCATCCACGTCATTACAAATAGCTCCATTTCGTTTCTTTTTCTGGCTGAGTAACATTCCATTGAATATATGTGCCACATCTTCTTTATCCATTTATCCGATGCAGGACACTCAGTTTGTTTCCATCTCCGGGCTACTGTAAATAGAGCTGCAATGAACATCGTGGTACGTGACTCTTTTGGAATTATGGTCTTCTCAGGGTATATGCCCAGTAGTGGGATTGCTGGGTCCTCTGGTAGTTCTATTTGTAGTTTTGTAAGGAACCTCCAGGCTGTTCTCCACAGTGGCTGTACCAATTCACATTCCCACCATCAGTGCAAGAGGGTTCCCTTTTCTCCCCACCCTCTCCAGCATTTATTGTTTCTAGATTTTTTGAGGATGGCCATTCTGACTGGTGTGAGATGACATCTCATTGTAGTTTTGATTTGCATTTCTCTAATGATTAATGACGTTGAGCATTCTTTCGTGTGTTTGTTGGCAGTCTGTATATCTTCTTTGGAGAAATGTCTATTTAGGTCTTCTGCCCATTTATGGATTGGGTTGTTTGGGTTTTTTTGTTATTGAGCT